>NW_025767070.1:1027246-1031850 GCF_003918875.1 Haliotis rubra
GTCATAACAGGCGACTAACGGGACTTGGTTGACACATGTCACCGTATCCCAGTTGCATAAATCGATGCTCATGGTGTTGATCAATGGGTTATCTGGTCCACACTGGATTATTTACAGACCGCCGCCATATAGCTGGAATATTGCTGAGTGCGGCGTTAAAACAACAACCCAACCAGCCAGCCAGCCAAGCAACAACGCATACATTATGTTTAGTAACCCAGTGTTTTCTAACTGAGCATCAGGTGCGGGGGATGAAGTACGAGTTCAGTCAGCACATGGTTTGTCGCCTACTGGATGGTAAACGTGCAATACAAATGCTTCACAGGGATGTAGGTGAAAAGTGAATCCAACATCGACGAAAGAGTTTGGGTTGGATGTCATTCCACGACTAAACATTCTGTCCAGGTGGGAATGGTAAGACCTCGGAGGATAGGTGGAGGGTATAGTGTCCAGCATCCGTCTCATCCTCTCCCTACTTCCCCTTCTCCCTACTTCCCCAACTCCCATGTCCTCAATCTTAGCCGTGAACCTTCACATCCAAGCCCCTAAAACCCCGCACCCTTTCAACAAACGAAGCACCATTTTGATTTCGTTGATGCAAAAACGTAGGACACAAGTGACTTTATTACACAACTTACAAACATGAAAAATACCAATCAGTTAAGCAAACACAAGTTCAGTGGTTGAAGTCAGGGCTAAGGATGTGAAGGCACATCCAGGCGTCCTTAATCTCAAATACATTGAAAGGCGAGCTGTCTGTATCTGGACATGTTTCTGAGTGTGTTCTTCAGCTATTGTGAACCAAGTCCAAATTTCAACATATTTATTTGAACGCCTCCATATCTAAAATCTCTTTATGGCTAGCTATTGATAGTACAGTTTGAGGCCCTGTCATTGTATTCGCATTTGTGAGACATACACAGCTACGTACACAGCTACGTATATGAAATGCTTACATTATCTGTCAATGTGATAAACAAGCAGCATCGGCAATTTATTCATTAATTGAAAATGCGTATTATAATAAATACATAAATACTTGAATTACCTATATATGTAACTTGCGGGGATTTCATACTACATCCCAAGGGCCAAAGTCTCTTATATTTGGATAGCTGTGTGTCATCGTTAACATCAACTGCTGGTTTTATCTGACCAAATGCTGCTGAGTTATAGCTGAATGCGGCATGAAGTTATTACAGAATCTACTCATCCACTAATTCATAGATTTTCCTATTGATTACGCTTGATTACAAATGATATCTGAATTTAACATAGTGATATCACTAGCACGTATGAAGTAGGAACACTTATAGACAACAGCCAAATTGTTTGTTGGGAGCTTGTCAGTTGTATGTGATAAAATATGGTGCTGATGCTTAGACAACTTATTTATCCTATTCATTAATTACATATTGCAAGGCAAAACCTAATTGTGCCGATGACAAAAGTGCGAAGTTATTGATCTGTTGTGGGTCCTTACCTAAAACTATTATGTGAATCTTTTCAGAACTATGCCTACATGGCTGACATAAACATCTGTAGGTCTGCATTTAGCCCCTTTCAAACGACGGTAGCATCATCTACATTCTAACCTTACACACAGTATCAGTATTGCTTTCAGGTGAAGCTCAAGATGGAATATCGCTGGCGCGTGTGTTGTGGCAGATTCACAGACGTTCCCGTGGACTGTCCAGGCTTTCCTGTTGTTTAATACTCTGCCTCAGTAGAACACCAGGCTGCATCCGGAACGACTTACTGTCTTCTGAGATCTAACACAACTGTCACTTACAGCACCAGAACCAGACATCGCTCCAATGTCCATTTCTCCGGAACAGCTTAAACTACGAAATTATACAGAATTAGGGACTATACTTATTCAAGGTTCATAAGCAAAGCACATGCAATATACCAGTAAGGAATAAACTCTTATGCTACGCCTTTATACATGAACTTACAAAGAGAATCTAAACATTTCAGGCATGTCTTCCTCGAACTTCAAAGCATATAGTTCCTTGTTAGGATATCTCCTCTCAGAATGGTTCTTGTCATCCATCTTCTGTCCTCGGGCTGATATTGAATCATTCGAATGGAATTGACTTCTAGAAGCTTCACCAACAAAGCATATCCCTGTCAATGACAAACACATATGCACAATCATCACGGACACGGAGGTTATGACGTTGATGCTATAAATATAAACTTAGTTGTGTAATCCAATGTTCCCAATAATAATATTAGATAGACGGTTATTCTGAACACAAAAATAGTCACTGTTTTCTGGTTTAGACGTATTTAGCGGCAGCTGGCATATAGCTGAGGGAGCATACGCTGAGTATTGAGCAACAAGCAAAACATAGGGAGCAGAATAGGTTACCACAAGTTCCTTGTACATACACTTAACACATACAGCCAGCTGTCTGGTATAATCATTTAGACTGCAGTATCTCATTTTGTTTATATCAGTAATATTTACCTTGCTGACATTTGGAGAAGATGATAGGTCCATTTCCACACATGCCTTCTTCGTTCGTTTCCATGGTAAGATTTCTTCATCCGTGATTTTCGTTTGGCTAACCAGATTATCAGCTTTGTCAAAATCGAAAAACGTCAAAAAAAGGGTAGGTTTGTTCCCGTGGATCTTCAGATCTTCCAAACGTAGCATGTTGTTTGCTCTCTTGTCAGGATTTGTGACACTTTGAGCTCTAATCGTGATGAGTTTTGGCAGCTATGAAGAAACCATGCAAAGGCAAAAATGAAAGTCCAGTATTTCACTTGATATACCAGTGCATACACAGATGGAAAAATACATCGTCTTAGATAATATTTTACTTTATCAACAAATCCTACAGTTAAAACAGCAAGTAACTGGCATAATTATCTCAAAGAATCGATCATTAATGTACAAACCACCTACCCCAAATGAAAACGGGGCCTTTATCAAGATGAACTCCATAAGAAATCTAAGCTGTTCTTTCGGAGACATGTGGTGTGACAGACTCACTGGAGACGAGAGGCACATGCTACCAACGTACGTCTCTTTTGTTTCTTTACCGGTTTCCGAGAGAGGAAAGTTCGGGAGATCAGCAACAGCGCTTCAAAATCCCGCCACCAGGTTAAATCACCAATGCTTTGGGGGATAATCGAGTCCGACTTTCCTCGGGCACTGACGTTGTACATTTACAGCACATGTGAACATAGTTAAGTATGGGTATACGAACGTCTAAAACAGTTCCATACATACGCTCTTCTTGCATATAGTAACATTTTAACACGGTGTGGCATGGCATAATCCACACAGCATGACAAATTAAATCCAATATGGACACTCCAGGCTCCTCTGCACGATGTAGTAGTAGTAAGGCAACTGACAAACAATGTGATAAATATATAAGTATCATTTTGTTGGTTATTTTGGTTTTCGGTACATTTGAGTGAGTGAGTGAGTGAGTGAGTTTAGTTTTACGCCGAATTCAGCAACATTCCAGCTATATGGCGGCGGTCTGTAAATAATCGAGTCTGGACCAGACAATCCAGTGATCAACAGCATGAGCATCGATCTGCGCAATTGGGAACCGATGGCATGTGTCAACCAAGTCAGCAAGCCTGACCACCCAATCCCGTTAGTCGCCTTTTTACGACAAGCATAGTGGCCTTTTATGACAAGAATGGGTTGCTGAAGACCTATTCTACCCCGGATCTTCACAGGTCGGTACATTTGAAGGTTGCAGTGGTCCGTTAATATGATTTTTGCCACTTATTTTTCCTTTAAGCCCAAATGAATCTGTTTATTGACGTTACGTCTTTTGGACATCTGGTATTTCGTGGAAAAACACTTTGGCTTTTTGTAGGTGTTAAGAAAACAGCTGTATCCCTCTCAAGAGTTATATCGGTATAAAAGCTTGAACACTGCTATTTCCCCCGTTTATTAAGGACAAATACAATACAAATTTACCTCACTCTGTAATTTGAAAAGTTAAGATGAACGTCTTCAGTCTAAAGCAGTTCAAAGGGCTGTGGAGGAAAACAGTGGAAAGTCCACACACATTGCAAGTTCAATCATTTTCGTTTTACTAATGGATAGACTCAAAACAAAAACTCACCCATTGTGACTGTTCTGTAGTTCTATAACATATGGATCTCCATCTACACAATCCATGCTGAATATTCCCTTCTTCAGACGTTCTGGGTCGGTTTGGATGGTCACAAAATAATGATCTGTATACTCAATCAGGGTCTGTAAGCAATGTAGTGTTCATCTTGGTATATGTAGCGACAGTGCTGACACACCGCGAGTAAACCACTTTGCTTGTCGTTGAAAATCAGAGAAAGGTTTTGAGCTTTTAAACATTTGTAATAGGCTTCTTTCTTTGTGAAATATTATGTTTGGTATATGGAACATATTATCTAATTCTTGCAGGATTGTTAAAATAGCTAGTTTTTGCAAAGGATGATACTATACATCAATGTATATACTACCGCTGTCGTATTAGCAACCGCTATTGTATTGGGTGTTGTGAGTTACGGCCCCTTAGTGGGTTGACGTGTATTCAACGCAGTGACAAAATACTTATCATTCCAGACAACCTACGTGTCATTTCGGC